>NC_091992.1:69635085-69679226 GCF_044704955.1 Pristiophorus japonicus | reverse complement strand
GGAGTTTAGAAAAATGAGAGGTGATTTTATTGAAATGAAAAAGATACTGAGGGGGCTTGACAAGGTAGATGCAGAGAGAATGTTTCCCCTCGTGGGGAATCTAGAAGTAGAGAACATAGATTATGAATAAGGGGTCGCCCATTTAGAAGTGAGATGAGAAATGTCTCCTTTCGGAGAGTCGTAAATCTGTGGAATTCTGTGCCCCAGAGAGCTGTGGAGACTGGGTCATTCAAAATATTTAAGGTGGAAGTAGGCAGATTATTGAACGATAACGGAGTGAAGGATTATGGGGAGCGGGCAGGGAAGTGGGGCTGAGCCCAGGATCAGATCTGCCATGATCTTATTGAATGGCGGAGCAGGCTCGCGAGGCCAATGGCCTACTCCTGTTCCTATTTCATCCTTTATCAGTACCCCACTCCTGCTTTCTCGCCATACCCCTTGATCCCCCGAGTAAGTAAGGAGTTCATCGAACTCCCTTTTGAATATATTTAGTGAATTGGCCTCAACTACTTTCTGTGGTGGAGAATTCCACAGGTTCATCACTCTCTGGGTGAAGAAGGTTCTCCTCATCTCGGTCCTAAATGGCTTACCCCTTATCCTTAGACTGTGACCCCTGGTTCTGGACTTCCCCAACATTGGGAACATTCTTCCTGCATCTAACCTGTCTAAACCCGTCAGAATTTTAAACGTTTCTATCAGGTCCCCTCTCATTCTTCTGAACTCCAGTGAATACAAGCCCAGTTGATCCAGTCTTTCTTGATAGGTCAGTCCCACCATCCCGGGAATCAGTCTGGTGAATCTTCGCTGTACTCCCTCAATAGCAAGAATGTCCTTCCTCAAGTTAGGAGACCAAAACTGTACACAATACTCCAGGTGTGGCCTCACCAAGGCCCTGTACAACTGTAGCAACACCTCCCTGCCCCTGTACTCAAATCCCCTCGCTATGAAGGCCAACATGCCATTTGCTTTCTTAACCGCCTGCTGTACCTGCATGCCAACCTTTAATGACTGATGTACCATGACACCCAGGTCTCGTTGCACCTCCCCTTTTCCTAATCTGTCACCATTCAGATAATAGTCTGTCTCTCTGTTTTTACCACCAAAGTGGATAACCTCACATTTATCCACATTATACTTCATCTGCCATGCATTTGCCCACTCACCTAACCTATCCAAGTCACTCTGCAGCCTCATAGCATCCTCCTCGCAGCTCACACTGCCACCCAACTTAGTGTCATCCACAAATTTGGAGATACTACATTTAATCCCCTCGTCTAAATCATTAATGTACAATGTAAACAGCTGGGGCCCCAGCACAGAACCTTGCGGTACCCCACTAGTCACTGCCTGCCATTCTGAAAAGTACCCATTTACTCCTACTCTTTGCTTCCTGTCTGACGACCAGTTCTCAATCCACGTCAGCACACTACCCCCAATCCCATGTGCTTTAACTTTGCACATTAATCTCTTGTGTGGGACCTTGTCGAAAGCCTTCTGAAAGTCCAAATATACCACATCAACTGGTTCTCCTTTGTCCATTTTACTGGAAACATCCTCAAAAAAATTCCAGAAGATTTGTCAAGCATGATTTCCCTTTCACAAATCCATGCTGACTTGGACCTATCATGTCACCATTTTCCAAATGCGCTGCTATGACATCCTTAATAATTGATTCCATCATTTTACTCACGACTGAGGTCAGGCTGACCGGTCTCTAATTCCCTGTTTTCTCTCTCTCTCCTTTTTTAAAAAGTGGGGTTACATTGGCTACCCTTCACTCGATAGGAACTGATCCAGAGTCAATGGAATGTTGGAAAATGACTGTCAATGCATCCGCTATTTCCAAGGCCACCTCCTTAAGTACTCTGGGATGCAGTCCATCAGGCCCTGGGATTTATCGGCCTTCAATCCCATCAATTTCCCCAACACAATTTCCCGACTAATAAGAATTTCCCTCAGTTCCTCCTCCTTACTAGACCCTCCGACCCCTTTTATATCCGGAAGGTTGTTTGTGTCCTCCTTAGTGAATACTGAACCAAAGTACTTGTTCAATTGGTCTGCCATTTCTTTGTTCCCAGTTATGACTTCCCCTGATTCTGACTGCAGGGGACCTACGTTTGTCTTTACTAACCTTTTTCTCTTTACATACCTATAGAAACTTTTGCAATCCGCCTTAATGTTCCCTGCAAGCTTCTTCTCGTACTCCATTTTCCCTGCCCTAATCAAACCCTTTGTCCTCCTCTGCTGAGTTCTAAATTTCTCCCAGTCCCTGGGTTCGCTGCTATTTCTGGCCAATTTGTATGCCACTTCCTTGGCTTTAATACTATCCCTGATTTCCCTAGATAGCCACCTTCCCTTTTTTATTTTTACGCCAGACAGGAATGTACAATTGTTGTAGTTCATCCATGCGGTCTCTAAATGTCTGCCATTGCCCATCCACAGTCAACCCCTTAAGTATCATTCGCCAATCTATTCTAGCCAATTCACGCCTCATACCTTCAAAGTTACCCTTCTTTAAGTTCTGGACCATGGTCTCTGAATTAACTGTTTCATTCTCCATCCTAATGCAGAATTCCACCATATTATGGTCACTCTTCCCCAAGGGGCCTCGCACAATGAGATTACTAATTAATCCTCTCTCATTACACAACACTCAGTCTAAGATGGCCTCCCCCCCTAGTTGGTTCCTCGACATATTGGTCTAGAAAACCATCCCTTATGCACTCCAGGAAATCCTCCTCCACCGTATTGCTTCCAGTTTGGCTAGCCCAATCTATGTGCATATTAAAGTCACCCATTATAACTGCTGCACCTTTATTGCATGCACCCCTAATTTCCTGTTTGATGCCCTCCCCAGCATCACTACTACTGTTTTGGAGGTCTGTACACAACTCCCACTAACGTTTTTTGCCCTTTGGTGTTCTGCAGCTCTACCCATATAGATTCCACATCATCCAAGCTAATGTCCTTCCTAACTATTGCATTAATCTCCTCTTTAACCAGCAATGCTACCCCACCTCCTTTTCCTTTTATTCTATCCTTCCTGAATGTTGAATACCCCTGGATGTTGAGTTCCCAGCCCTGATCATCCTGGAGCCACGTCTCCGTAATCCCAATCACATCATATTTGTTAACATCTATTTGCACAGTTAATTCATCCACCTTATTGGGGATACTCCTTGCATTAAGACACAAAGCCTTCAGGCTTGTTTTTTTAACACCCTTTGTCCTTTTAGAATTTTGCTGTACAGTGGCCCTTTTTGTTCTTTGCCTTGGGTTTCTCTGTCCTCCACTTTTCCTCATCTCCTTTCTGTCTTTTGCTTTTGCCTCCTTTTTGTCTCCCTCTGTCTCCCTGCATTGGTTCCCACCCCCCTGCCATATCAGTTTAACTCCTCCCCAACAGCACTAGCAAACACTCCCCCTAGGACATTGGTTCCGGTCCTGCCCAGGTGCAGACCGTCCGGTTTGTACTGGTCCCACCTCCCCCAGAACTGGTTCCAATGCCCCAGTAATTTGAATCCCTCCCTGCTGCACCACTGCTCAAGCCACGTATTCATCTGCGCTATCCTGCGATTCCTACTCTGACTATCACGTGGTACTGGTAGCAATCCCGAGATTACTACTTTTGAGGTCCTACTTTTTAAATTTAGCTCCTAGCTCCTTAAATTCGTTTCGTAGGACCTCATCCCTTTTTTTTTTACCTATGTCGTTGGTACCAATGTGCACCACGACAACTGGCTGTTCTCGCTCCCTTTTCAGAATGTCCTGCACCCGCTCCGAGACATCCTTGACCCTTGCACCAGGGAGGCAACATACCATCCTGGAGTCTCGGTTGCAGCCGCAGAAACGCCTATCTATTCCCCTCACCATTGAATCCCCTATCACTATCGCTCTCCCACTCTTTTTCCTGCCCTCCTGTGCAGCAGCGCCAGCCACGGTGCCATGAACTTGGCTGCTGCTGCCCTCCCCCGATGAGTCATCCCCCCCCAACAGTACTCAAAGCGGTGTATCTGTTTTGCAGGGGGATGACCACAGGGGACCCCTGCACTACCTTCCTTGCACTACTCTTCCTGCTGGTCTTCCATTCCCTATCTGGCTGTGGACCCTTCTCCTGCGGTAAGACCAACTCCCTACACGTGCTACTCACGTCATTCTCAGCATCAGGAAGAAGACGATTGAGGAGGATTCTAGCGATGACTTTCCCAGTAGCTGACAGCAGGGAGATTCCTCTACAGTTGGCGCTGTCGGACTTGTCCCTGTCTGATGTAAAAATAAAACAGGGAAGGTGGCTCAACCGTGACTAACAAGGGAAATTAGGGATAGTGTTAAATCCAAGGAAGAGGCATATAAATTGGCCAGAAAAAGCAGCAACCTGAGGACTGGGAGAAATTTAGAATTCAGTAGAGGAGGGCAAAGTGTTTAATTAGGAAGGGGAAAATAGAGTACGAGTGTAAGCTTGCAGGGAACATAAAAACTGACTGCAAAAGCTTCTATAGATACGTGAAGAGAAAAAGATTAGTGAAGACAAATGTAGGACCCTTGCAGTCAGAATCAGGTGAATTTATAAATGGGGAAAATAGAAATGGCAGACCAATTAAACAAATACTTCAGTCTTCACTAAGGAAGACACAAATAACCTTCTGGAAATACTAGGGGACCGAGGGTCTAGCGAGAAGGAGGAACTGAAGGAAATCCTTTTTAGTCAGGAAATTGTGTTAAGGAAATTGATGGGATTGAAGTCCGAAAAAACCCCAGGGCCTGATAGTCTGCATCCCTGTGTACTTAAGAAAGTGGCCCTAGAAATAGTGGATGCATTGGTGGTCATTTTCCAACATTCTATAGACTCTGGATCAGTTCCTATGGACTGGAGGGTAGCTAATGCAACACCACTTTTTAAAAAAAGAGGGAGAGAGAAAACAGGGAATTATAGACCGGTTAACCTGACATCGGTACTGGAGAAAATGTTGGAATCAATTATTAAAGATGTAATAGCAGCGCATTTGGAAAGTAGTGACAGGATCGGTCCAAGTCAGCATGGATTTATGAAAAGGAAATCATGCTTGACAAATCTTCTAGAATTTTTTGAGGATGTAACTAGTAGAGTGGACAAGGGAGAACCAGTAGATATGGTGTATTTGGACTTTCAAAAGGCTTTTGACAAGGTCCCACACAAGAGATTGGTGCGCAAAATTAAAGCACATGGTAGTAGGGGTAATGTACTGACATGGATAGAGAACTGGTTGGCAGACAGGAAGCAAAGAGTGGGAATAAACGGGTCCTTTTCAGAATGGCAGGCAGTGACTAGTGGGGTACCGCAGGGTTCCGTGCTTGGACCCCAGCTCTTTACAATATACATTAATGATTTAGACGAAGGAATTGAATGTAATATGTCCAAGTTTGCAGATGACACTAAGCTGGGTGGCAGTGTGAGCTGTGAGGTGGATGCTAAGAGACTGCAGGGTGAGTTGGACAGGTTAGGTGAGTGGGCAAATGCATGGCAGATGCAGTATAATGTGGATAAATGTGAGGTTATCCACTTTGTTCGATGTCCCCCACCGGCCGAAGGGACTCCGGGGACGTCGAACTGACTCTGGGCCAGTGCTGAACCGACTGAAGGGACCTAGGCGGTGGCGTTCAACCCCAAAATCTTATAATTAATTTTGAAAATTTTAATCAACTTTTAAACTTAAACAATTTGGGAGAACTTTTAAAACTTACATTTTAGACTCTTGATCGCAATACTTTTACATATCTATTATTAATCTTTTTAACTTAACAACTTTTAGAAACTTTTTAAATTGGGTAAACTTTTATAATATTATTGATTTACATCTTAGCCTTAACAACTCTTCGAAACTTTTAAAAATCTTTATCAACTTTTAACTTTTAAAATAACTTTGGAAGTCACCTTCCTAATGCCTGCTCCCCAACCAAGCCTCAGGCCAGCCACCATTAATGGCGCTACTTGGCGCTGAGCTTGCAGCCAACACTTCGCCGTAGACAGTTAGGCTTAGAGCTGTGCCTGGTCTCCAGTTGTCTTGGACCCCCTTGCCACTGGACCAAGACCTTGCTCAGCTAAGCCCGTGTGGTTGCCAGTATGCAACGGCCACCCCACGTTAAAAGAACTCATGCACAGGCATCTTCCACTTCGTCAATATGAAATTCGGGACCTGGAACGTCAGGACCCTTGGGGACAATCCCAACAGCAACAGGCCGGAATGCCGCACCCCGATAGTTGCCCGGTAACTCAGGTGTTTCGACATTGACATCGCCGCCCTAAGCGAGACCTGGCTGGCGGGGAAGGCCAGTTGAAGGAACATGGTGGAGGGTACACCTTCTTCTGGAAAGGGAGACCAGAGGCAGAACGCCGCCTTCATGGAGTCGGCTTTGACGTCAAGAATGAGCTGGTCAACCGCCTCAAAGATTTCCCCTGTGGGGTTAATGAACGCCTCATGACTCTTGGTATTACCCTATCCAAGAACCAATGCGCCACAGTCATCAACGCGTACGCCTACACTCGATGCAACGGATGAGGCTAAAGATGGCTTTTAATCCAACCTTGAGACATCCTTGTCCCGCGTCCCAACGGGTGACAAATTGATCCTCCTGGGTGATTTTAATGCCAGGGTTGGCAAAGACACAGCCCTCTGGGGAGGCATGATTGGCAGAGAGGGGGTAGGGAAAGCCAACTCTAGTGGTACCCTACTCCTGATAAAATGTCAAGAACATGAACTAATCACCTACACCCTGTTCCGCCAGAGGGACAAATACAAGGCATCGTGGCAACACCCTCGCTCCAAACACTGGCACCTGCTTGACTATGTCATCGTCTGAGCCAGGGATCGCAAGGATGTGAGCATCACTCGCACCATGACAGGAACGGACAATTGCTGGACGGATCGCCACCTAATCCAATCCATCATCGACATTAACATTGCCCCAAAGCAGAGGGGACAGCAGAAGCAGTTCCGCAAAAAAGTTAATGCCGGGGCTTAGAGACCCAGCTAAGAGAGCCCTATACAGCCAGCTTCTCTCAGCCAATCTGGCGTGCCTTGATGACCCTGAGATGCTCAACTAGTTTGATTGAAAATGATCAGGAGATTGAAGAACAAATAGATCGTAAGCGCAAAGCATTTCTGAGCCTCAAGCAACAATTCGAGAGCTGCAAAACATTACAGACGGCTCAAGGCTCAGGTCCAACAAAAAACCCGGGACCTAAAGAACAGGTGGTGGATGGAGAAAGTACAGGAGATACAACTGGCCGACAGCCACGATATGCGAGGATTCTTCCTTCACTGCAGTCAAGGCCACTTATGGTCCAAACTCCCAAGGCCCCACCCCACTCCTGGCCAAGAATGAGGAAACACTCATCAAGGACACCAAGGCTGTCAGGGCCCGATGGAAGGAACACTTTGAAGATCTCCTCAATCGAGATTCTGCCTTTGACTCGAGTGTTCTTGACTCCATCCCGCAGCATGCGACCCGCCACCAACTCAGTGAAACTCCAACGTTGCACGAGGTAGGCAAAGCCATAAAACAGCTGAAGAATAACAAGGCTACGGGTGCGGATGGAATCCCTGCTGAGGCGCTAAAGTATGGCGGTGAGGCGCTGTTGGCGTGGATACATGACCTCATCTCTCTCATCTGGAGGGAGGAGAGCATGCCGGGAGATCTCAGGTGCAGCGATTGAGACCATTTATTAAAATGGGGACAAGTCTGACTGCGGCAACTACAGGGGAATCTCCCGGCTATCAGCCACTGGGAAAGTTGTCGCTAGATTCCTCCTCATCTGTCTTCTCCCTGTGGTCGAGGAGCTCCTCCTGGAATCACAATGCGGATTTCGTCCCCTACGGGGCACAACAGACATGATCTTTGCAACGCAACAGCTGCAGGAAAAATGCAGGGAGCAGCGCCAGCCCTTGTACATGGCCTTTTTCGATCTTCCAAAGGCCTTTGACACTGTCAACCGTGAGGGCTTATGGAGCGTCCTCCTCCGTTTCGGATGCCCCCAAAAGTTTGTCAACATCCTTCGCCTGCTTCACGACGACATGCAGGCAGTGATCCTTACCAACGGATCCATTATAGACCTAATTCACGTCCGGACCGAGGTCAAGCAGGGCTGCGTCATTGCTCCAACCCTCTTAATCTTCCTCGCCGCCATGCTCCACCTCACAATCAACAAGCTCCCCGCTGGAGTGGAACTAAACTACAGAACCAATGGGAAGCCGTTCAACCTTCGCCGCCTCCAGGCCAGGTCCAAGATCACTACAACCTCTGTCGTTGAACTGCAGTACGCGGACGACGCCTGCGTCTGCGCACATTCTGAGACTGAACGCCAGGATGTAGTCAATGTATTCACTGAGGCATATGAAAGCATGGGCCTTATGCTTAACATCCGTAAGACAAAGGTCCTCCACTAGCCTGTCCTCGCCGCACAGCACTGCCCCCCCAGTCATCAAGATCCACGGCGCGGCCCTCCACAATGTGGATCATTTCCCATATCTCAGGAGCCTCTTATCAACAAAGGCAGACATTGATGCGGAGATTCAACATCGCCTCCAGTGCGCCAGTGCAGCCTTTGGCCATCTGAGGAAAAGAGTGTTTGAAGACCAGGCCCTCAAATCTACCACCAAGCTCATGGTCTATATGGCTGCAGTAATACCTGCCCTCCTGTATGGATCTGAGGCATGGACGATGTATAGAAGACACCTCAAGTCGCTGGAGATTTATCACCAATGATGTCTCCACAAGATCCTGCATATCCCCTGGGAGGACAGGCGCACCAACATCAGTGTCCCCGACCAGGCCAACATCCCCAGTATTGAAGCACTGACCACACTTGAGCAACTTCGCTGGGTAGGCCACATAGTTCGCATGGCAGATACGAGACTCCCTAAGCAAATGCTTTATGTGGAGCTCCTTCGTGGTAAATGAACCAAAGGAGGACAACGAAAACGTTATAAGGACACACTCAAAGCCTCCCTGGTAAAGTGCAACATCACCAATGACACCTGGGAGACCCTGACCGAAGACCGCCCGAGGTGGAGAAAGTGCATCTGGGAGGGGCGTGAAGAGGTCAGGCGCAGGCAGCGGAAGGAGCGCGTGGCAAACCAGCCCCACCGATCCCTTCCCTCGACGAATGTCTGTCCCACCTGTAACAGGGTCTGTGGCTCTCGTATCGGACTGTTCAGCCATCAAAGAACTCACTTAGGGAGTGGAAGAAAGTCTTCCTCAATTCCGAGGGACTGCCTATGATATCCACTGTGATGGCAAAAACAGGAAGCAGATTATCTGAATGGTGACAGACTAGGAAAAGGGGAGGTGCAACGAGACCTGGGTGTCATGGTACATCAGTCATCGAAAGTTGGCATGCAGGTACAGCAGGCAGTGAAGAAGGCAAATGGCATATTGGCCTTCATGGCAAGAGGATGTGAGTATAGGAGCTGGGAGGTCTTACTGCAGTTGTACAGGGCCTTGGTGAGGCCACACCTTGAATATTGTGTACAGTTTTGGCCTCCTAATCTGAGGAATGACATTCTTGCTTTTGAGGGAGTGCAGCGAAGGTTCACCAGACTGATTCCCGGGATGGCAGGACTGACATAAGAAAGACTGGATCGACTAGGCTTATATTCACTGGAAATTAGAAGGATGAGACGGGATCTCATAGAAACATAAAATTCTGACAGGATTGGACAGGTTAGATGCAGGAAGAATGTTCCCAATGTTGGGGAAGTCCAGAACCAGGGGTCACAGTCTAAGGATAAGGGGTGGGCCATTTAGGACCGAGATGAGGAGAAACTTCTTCACTCAGAATTGTGAAACTGCGGAATTCCCTACCAAAGAAAGTTGTTGAGACCAGTTCGTTGGAGATATTCAAAAAGGGAGTTATATGTGGCCCTTACGGCTAAAGGGATCAAGGAGTATGGAGAGAAAGCAGGAATGGGGTACTAAAGTTGCATGATCAGCCATGATCATATTGAATGGTGGTGCAGGCTCGAATGGCCGAATGGCCTACTTCTGCACCTATTTTCTATGCTTCCATGGTCACGATTACGGCATCTCAGATCTCCCGGCATGCTCTCCTCCTTCCGGATGAGAGAGAGATGAGGTCATGCATTTGCGCTTCTCTGCCATACTTGTGCCTCAGCGGGGATTTCATCTGCTCCTGATGCCACGTTGTTGTTGAGCTGATGGATGGCCTTTTCTACCTCGTGCAGGACTGGGGTTTTGCCAAGATGTTGGTAGGTAGCATGCTGCGGGATGCAGTCGAGGACACTCGTGTCAAAGGCAGAGTCTTGATTAACAATATCTTCGAAGTGCTCCTTCCAGTGGGCCTTGACTGCCTCGGTGTCCTTAATGACTGTCCCCCTGTTCTTGGCCAGTGGGGTGGGGTGGGGCCTTGGGCCATAGGTGGTCTTAACTGCGGTGAAGAATCCTCGCACATCATGGCTGTCAGCCAGCTGCTGGATCTACTGTGCTTTCTCCACCCACACTCTATTCTTTGGGTCGCGGATTTTTGTTGGACCTCGGTCTTCAGCTATGTGTAGAGCTGCTTTGGTGCTCCCGAGTTGGGTTGCTGCTTTAAGTTCAGAAATGCACTGCGCTTGCATTTTATTAGCTCCTGGATCTCCTAGTCATTCTCGTCAAACCAGTTTTGGTGTTTCCTGGTTGAGTGACCAATCTCTTCGCAGGCATTGGTTATGGTGGCCTTGAGGGCTACCAGGCGCTGTGGGCACTCTGCATCTCCGGGTCATCCAGGGGCACCAGGTTGACAGTGAGGCTGGCTGTATAGGGCTCTCTTAGCTGGGTGCCCCGATGTTGATTTTTCTGTGGCATTGTTTGTTGCTGTCGTCGCTTTGGGGCTATATTGATGTTGATGACGGAACGATTAGGCGGTGGTCCGTCCAGCAATCATCGGCTCCTGTCATGGCACTGCGCACGTCTGTGTGGTCCCTCGCTCGGACGATGATGTAGTCGAGCAGGTGCCAGTGCTTGGAGTGAGGGTGTTGCCACGATGCCTTGTACTTGTCCCTCTGGCAGAACAAGGTGTTGTTGATGACAAGGTCATGTTCTAGGCATTTTGTCAGGAGCAGGGTACCATTGAAACATAGAAAATAGGTGCAGGAGTAGGCCATTCGGCCCTTTGAGCCTGCACCACCATTCAATAAGATCATTCACCTCAGTACCCCTTTCCTGCTTTCTCTCCATACCCCTTGATACCTTTAGCCATAAGGGCCACATCCAACTCCCTCTTGAATATATCCAATGAACTGGCATCAACAACTCTCTGCGGTAGGGAATTCCACAGGTTAACAACACTCAGTGAAGAAGTTTCTCCTCATCTCAGTCCCAAATGGCCTACCCCTTATCCTAGACTGTGTCACCTGGTTCTGGACTTCCCAAACATCAGGAACATTCTTCCTGCATCTAACCTGTCCAGTCCCGTCAGAATTTTATATGTTTCTATGAGATCCCCTCTCATCCTTCTAAACTCCAGTGAATAAAGGCTCAGTCGATCCCGTCTCTCCTCATACGTCAGTCCTGCCACCCTGGGAAACAAGTCTGGTGAACCTTCGCTGCACTCCCTCAATAGCAAGAACGTCCTTCCTCAGATTAGGAGACCAAAACTGAACACAATATTCCAGGTGAGGTCTCACTAAGGCCCTGTACAACTGCAGTAAGACCTCCGTGCTCCTATACTCAAATCCCCTATGAAGGCCAACATACCATTTTCCTTCTTCACCGCCTGCTGTACCTGCATACCAACTTTCAATGATGTACCATGACACCTAGGTCTCGTTGCACCTCCCCTTTTCTTAATCTGCCGCCTTCCTGTTTTTGCCCCCAAAGTAGATAAATTGGAGTTGGTTTTCCCCTACCCTCTCTCTGCCGACCACGCCTCCCAAAGATCTGTGTCCTTACCGACTCTGGCGCTGAAGTCGCCGAGAAGAATCAGTTTGTCGTCCGTAGGGACTCAGGACAGGGATTGTTAGAGGCTGGAGTAGAATCCCTCTTTGGTCTCATCTGTTGCGTCGAGTGTTGTGGCGCATTGGTTCCGGGATAGGGTGAGCCGGAATCTTGAGACATTCGCTAATCCCGCAAGGGGAGTCTCTGATGCGGCCGACCAGCTCGTTCTCGATGGCGAAACCGACTCCATGGAAGCGGCGTTCTTCTTGTTTGCCGTTCCAGAAGGTGGTGTAACCGCCACTTTGTTCTTTGAACTGGCCTTCCCCTGCCCGCCAGGTCTCGCTTATGGCGGCGATGTCGACGTCAAAGCGTCTGAGTTCCCGGGCAACGATGGCGGTGTGGCGTTCCAGTCTGTCGCTGTTGGGGTTGTCCATGAGGGTCCTGACGTTCCAGGTCCCGAACTTCATTTTGAAGGGTAGATGATGCATGTGCGCAAGTTCTTTTAACCTGGGGTGGCCGTTGCACACCGGCTACCACACGGACTTAGCAGAGCAAGCTCTTGGTCCAGTGGCAAGAGGGTCCAAGACGACTGGAGACTCGGCTCTACTGTATGGGCCTAGTTGCCTACGGTGGGATGTGAGTTGTAAGCTCGGCGCTGAGCAGCGCCCTTCGGTGAGATGGAGAGAGATGCGTGGGAAGCGGGGGTGAGAGATTTGAGGTAATGCTTCCCCTCTCCCAGGTATTAGCTCCTGACTGAGGGCAGGCGTTGGGATGGCCAGAGGTCCACTTCATGGAAGGAGGAGAGGTCAGAAAGGCCGCAGCCATTGCGCACAATGCGTGCTCGCCAGGGGCTCCGCGGTTGAGTGGGAACAGCGGCTGGAGGAAGACCCGAACGTCGGTGGAGGAAGGAAGAAAGGCCAGGATGTTGCCGGAGGAGTGGAGGCCCGCACGTGAGGGCAAAGAGAGAAGGTAGGATCCAAACCTGTGGTTGGAGCTGGTCAGAGGCTCACCGGACGGCATCGGGGATCAGGTTAAGCAACTGTCGGCCGCGGGGAGTGAAAGGCTTGGTAGCAAGACGGTCGATCTGGAAGGTGAGTCCGATGCTGAGCAGGTACAGTTGGAGTATCGGCAATGGGCTCAGGTAGCTGCCCTTGCAGCACGGGTTTTAGAGGCAAGGGAAATGCACCCACTATTAGGGCCAGGGGGGCTTAAACAGTTGGGGGGAGGGGCAGAAGACAGATTGTAGGAGAGAAGAGTGAAAGATGGCAGAAGATGGCCAGAGGGAAATTTGTTCAGGGAGAGCTCCCTAGGGAGCCATCATCCCGTCCGCCATCTTGGACGCCGTTAGATCTTCACAGGTTAAGTTCACATACTGCAGGATGCACGGAAGTGAAAGAAATAGCAGGAAGGTCATTCAAGAGTCGATTAATCTTTTATTAGTATAAATGTGTGAATTCCCTGCACTCCCTTTAACAGGCCAGTGTTAACATGAATGAATTGACAAGCACTGCACAACAAAGGACAGTGTCAAATTAATGTTCAAGGACAATTTACAAGACTACTGAATTAATTTAAGAATTTAAAACAGATAAATCTTACTTATGCATAACTAGATCCGATTTCTTTATTATCAAAGATCCAAATTAATTCACAGGATGAGTTACAAGGTGCAGAGCAAAGCCATAGTTTTATTTCACCAAAGGAGTAGAGAGGATTGCACTGGAGAGAGGCACAAAGGCATCATGCACGGAGAGCAGAAAATCTGAAGAAAACTGGAAGAAAAATTAGATGGCAAGACTAACTGCAGCACGGATGGAAAGGAAACTAAACAGTCAGAAATTCAACTGTGATGGGAAACCATTTGATGGTAATTTATTTGAAATGTAGAAGTACTAGAGCAAGTTTAAAGCTCTAAATATCAACGGCAAAGCCAAGGCAATTAAAAAGTGTTTTAGAACAGAGTTCCTGAGGTGAGTAATATTCCTACATTGCCTTGAGTGGAACAGCCATGCTAACTCCCACACTGCTGATCACTCAATGTGATGGATGATGTTGGAAGCAACAGCTTCAAGAAATGTCAAAAGTAAATGCAGGGGCAGTAGGGTAGGGCAGTAAGAGTAGGAGGGATCATCCCCCTAGAGAAGCATGAAAATAAACTTCCAGAAAGGAAGACTGGACTGGAAGTAGCTGTGGAAGAGATGGTATAGAACAGGGATGAGCTGAACAGGGATACAAAAGCCAAATTCGGGCCAGGAGCTTCCCCTGGAACCAGCACCACCTGCCCTATACATCAGTCATTTCCAGTCAATAGGAATAGACTTGGAGCCAAAGGAGACAAGGGCTGGAAGGAATATTGGAGAGAGAATAGTTTGATAAACTGGAATGTGATTATTTAGAGCTGCACCAATAGGTACAAGTGGTCAAACTGTCCATCAACAAAAAACACAGTAGACAGAGTTGAAAAAACTGGGAGATGGAATGGCAGATGCCACATAAGGGTATTAATGTGTATCAGCAGAAAAACAAACCTCATACACTGTGCTACTGTTCATTATTTGTAGACATCAATAGTTTTCTAATATAATGGGGATTACGGAGACATGGCTCCAGGGTGACCAAGGCTGGGAACTCAACATCCAGGCGTATTCAACATTTAGGAAGGATAGATAGAGAGGAAAAGGAGGTGGGGTAGCGTTGCTGGTTAAAGAGGAAATTTACGCAATAGTATGGAAGGACATTGGCTTGGATGAAGTGGAATTGTATGGGTAGAGCTGCGGAATACCAAAGGGCAAAAAACGCTAGTGGGAGTTGTGTACAGACCACCAAACAATAGGAATGAGGTTGGGGACAGCATCAAACAAGAAATTAGGGATGCGTGCAATAAAGGTACAGCAGTTATCATGGGTAACTTTAATCTACATATAGATTGGGCTAACCAAACTGGTCGCAATATGGAGGAGGAGGATTCCCTGGAGTGTATTAGGGATGGTTTTCTAGACCAATATTTCGAGGAACCAATTAGAGGGCTGACCATCCTAGACTGGGTGATGTGTAATGGGAAAGGACTAATTAGCAATCTTGTTGTGCGAGGCCCCTTGGGGAGGAGTGACCATAATATGGTAGAATTCTTTATTCAGATGGAGAGTGATAGTTAATTCAGAGATTAGGGTCCTGAACTTAAGGAAAGGTAACTTAGATGGTATGAGACGTGAATTGGATGGAATAGACTGGCAAATGATACTTAAAGGGTCGAGGGTGGATTGGCAATGGCAAACATTTAAAGATTACATGGATGAACTTCAATAATTGTACATCCCTGTCTGGAGTAAAAATAAAATGAGGAAGGTGGCTCAACCGTGGCTAACAAGGGAAATTAGGGATAGTATTAAATCCAAGGAAGAGGCATATAAATTGGCCAGAAAAAGCAGCAAACCTGAGGACTGGGAGAAATTTAGAATTCAGCATGTGGATGACAGAGTTTAATTAGGAGGGGGAAAATAGAGTATGAGAGGAAGCTTGCTGGGAACATAAAAACTTACCGCAAAACCTTCTATAGATATGCGAAGAGAAAAAGATTAGTGAAGACAAACTTAGGTCCCTTGCAGTCAGAATCAGGTGAATTTATAATGGGGAACAAAGAAGTGGCAGACCAACTGAATAAATACTTTGGTTCTGTCTTCACGCAGGAAGACACAAATAACCTTTTGGAAATACTAGATGACCGAGGGTCGAGCGAGAAGGAGGAACTGAAGGAAATCCTTATTAGTCAGGAAATTGTGTTAGGGAAATTGATGGGATTGAAGGCCGATAAATCCCCAGGGCCTGATAGTCTGCATCCCAGAGTACTTAAGGAAGTGACCCTAGAAATAGTGGATGCATTGGTGATCATTTTCCAACAGTCTATCAACTCGATTAGTTCCTATGGACTGGAGGGTAGCTAATGCAACACCACTTTTAAAAAAAGGAGGGAGTGAGAAAATGGGTAATTAAAGACTGGTTAGCCTGACATCAGTAGTGGGGAAAATGTTGGAATCAATTATTAAAGATGAAATAGCAGCACATTTGGAAAGCAGTGACAGGATGGATTTATGAAAGGGAAATCATGCTTGACAAATTGTCTACTAGTTACATCCTCAAAAAATTCTAGAGTGGATAAGGGAGAACCAGTGGATGTAGTGTATTTGGACTTTCAAAAGGCTTTTGACAAGGTCCCACACAAGAGATTGGTGTGAAAAATTAAAGCACATGGTATTGGGGGTAATGTACTGACGTGGATAGAGAACTGGTTGGCAGACAGGAAGCAGAGAGTCGGGATAAACGGGTTATTTTCAGAATGGCAGGCAGTGACTAGTGGGGTGCCGCAGGGCTCAGTTCTGGACCCCAGCACTTTACAATATACATCAATGATTTAGATGAAGGAATTGAGTGTAATATCTCCAAGTTTGCAGATGACACTAACCTGGGTGGCAGTGTGAGCTGTGAGGAGGATGCTAAGAGGCTGCAGGGTGACTTGGACAGGTTAGGTGAGCGGGCAACTGCATGGCAGATGCAGTATAATGTGGATATATGTGAGGTTATCCACTTTGGTGGCAAAAACATGAAGGCAGATTATCTGAATGGTGGCAGATTAGGAAAAGGGGAGGTGCAACAAGACCTGGGTGTCATGGTACATCAGTCATTGAAAGTTGGCATGCCAGTACAACAGGCGGTGAGAAGGTGGCAAATGGCATAGGGGATTTGAGTATAGGAGCAGGGAGGTCTTACTGCAGTTGTACAGGGCCTTGATGAGGCCTCACCTTGAATATTGTGTTCAGTTCTGGTCTTCTAATCTGAGGAAGGACGTTCTTGCTATTGAGGGAGTGCAGCAAAGATTCACCAGACTGATTCCCGGGATAGCAGGACTGACATATGAAGACAGACAGGATCGACTGGACCTGTATTCAATGGAGTTTAGATGAATGAGGGGGAATCTCAGAAACATAAAAAATTCTGACGGGCCTGGACAGGTTAGATGCAGGAAGAATGTTCCTGATGTTGGGGAAGTCCAGAACCAGAGGTCACAGTTGAAGGATAAGGGGCAGGCCATTTAGGACTGAGATGAGGAGAAACTTTTTCACTCAGAATTGCGAACCTGTGGAATTCTCTACCACAGAAAGCTGTTGATGCCAGTTCGTTAGATATATTCAAAAGGGAGTTAGATATGGCCCTTACGGCTAAAGGGATCAAGGGGTATGGAGAGAAAGCAGGAAAGGGGTACTGAGGTGAATGATCATCCATGATCTTATTGAATGGTGGTGCAGGCTCGAAGGGCTGAATGGCCTACTCCTGCACCACTTTTCTATGTTTCTATGTAACTCATCTGCTCCAAGTTATTCTAATCATTTGCATTGAATTAAACAACCAAGAGGCAGAAAGAGTCATGGTGAACGGTTGTTTATCAGACTGGAGGGATGTGTAGTGGTGTCTCCCCGGGTCAGTATTAGGACTTATGTAGAGATTTGAGAAGCTCGGATTGTTCTCCCTGGAGGTGAGAAGGTTAAGCAAGATTTAATAGGTGTTCAAATCACGATAGAATAAGTTGGGAGAAATTGTTTCCACTGAAAGAAGGGACAATAACCAGAGGACACAGATTCAAAATAATTGCAAAAGATACAGGGGGAAGAGGAGGAGAATGTGTTTCATGCATCAAGTTATGATGATCTGGAAAACATTACCTGAAAGGGTGGTGGAAGCAGATTCAATCGTAACTTTCAAATGGGAATTGGATAAATACTTGAAACTGAAACATTTTCAGGGATTATGGGGAAAGAATGGGGAGTGGGAATAATTGGATAGGTCTTTCAAAGAGCCAGCAGAGGCCAAATGGCCTCTTTCTACGCTGTAAGGTTCTATGGTTATAGTGCTGTTGTTCATTTGTGCTGTTCACTTGAATGGCAGCTTCCCACCACCTCAGTTATAACATCATTAGTTTGCATGATCCAACCTATGAAAGAGTATCTGGATAACACAGGGGTAACAATGACTGCATTCGTTTTAAACAATTTGGGTCGGCGTTTACAATGATGAATAAAAAACAAAGATTCCCTTTAGGAATTAGCATTTTGAGCAGCAGCCCCGAAAGCAGTGCTGTATGACAATCCCACTGGGGGGACCCCCAGCCCCTCTACCCCACAGGGGGGGGGGGGGGGGGGAAAGAGGAGGGAGGGACAGACCCCCGGGGCCCCTCTATCCCACCGGGGGGGGAGGGACACACACACACGACCCCCGGCCCCTCTACCCCACCGAAGGATTGCTGGCCCTATACCCATTGGGGGACCCCTAGCCTAGCAACATTACCACATTTCGATCCCAACTGCAGGGAGACCAAGTGTAGGTTGGGTGACCGCTTTGCGGAACACCTCCGTTCAGTCCGTAAGTGTGACCCCTGAGCTTCCAGTCGCCTGTCACTTTAATTCCCCGCTCCACTCCCACTCCGTCCTCGGCCTCCGACACTGTTCCAATGAAGCTCAACGCAAGCTGGAGGATCAGCACCTCATCTTTCGATTAGGCACTTTACAGCCTTCTGGACTCAACATCGAGTTCAACAATTTCAGACCATAACCTCTGCCCATATTTCTTCCACTTTTCTTTTAAAACTAAACCCCCCCCCCCTCCTCTCCAACCTTTTTAATTTTTATTTTGTTTCCCCTTGGTCTCCCGTGGCAGCTGGTAATTATGCCACTCTTCACACCTTATCTAGACTCATCTTTTGTTTCCTAACTTGTGCTATTACCATCTCAATTCGGCCCATCATCCTTTTTGTATCTCAAATCTCTCCTGCCTTTCACCCCATCACAGACCTTCCCTTTTGTTCTTTCCAAACCCCCCCACACCGACCCCACTCCCTCTTTCAGCGCCCCAGCAGTTCCTTAAGAATCTGCTACATTTCAAACTATTGCCCGTTCTGACGAAGGGTCATCGACTCGAAATGTTAACTCTGTTTCCCACCATAAATGCTGCCTGACCCGCTGAGATTTCCAGCATTTTCAGAGTTTTTATTTTGGATCCCAACTGGGCAGGAAACACATTGGAGTATGAAAATTGATCCAACACCAGAAATGACCAAGACAAAAAAAGCGATTGTGCAACCAGGCAACTCAATTGCCAGGATTCCAAACCCATTGAAACATAGAAACATAGAAAAAGGTGCAGCAGTAGGCCATTCGGCCCTTTTAGCCTGCACCGCCATTCAATGAGTTCATGGTTGAACATGCAACTTCAGTACCCCATTCCTGCTTTCTCGCCATACCCCTTGACCCCCCCTAGTAGTAAGGACTACATCTAACTCCTTTTTGAATATATTTAGTGAATTGGCCTCAACAACTTTTGTGGCAGAGAATTCCACAGGTTCACCACTCTCTGGGTGAAGAAGTTTCTCCTCATCTCGGTCCTAAATGACCTACCCCCTATCCTTAGACTGTGACCCCTGGTTCTGGACTTCCCCAACATTGGGAACATTCTTCCTGCATCTAACCTGTCTAAACGTCAGAATTTTAAACGTTTCTATGAGATCCCCTCTCATTCTTCTGAACGCCAGTGAATACAAGCCCAGTTGATCCAGTCTTTCTTGATATGTCAGTCCCGCCATCCCGGGAATCAGTCTGGTGAACCTTCGCTGCACTCCCTCAATAGCAAGAATGTTCTTCCTCAAGTTCGGAGACCAAAACTGTACACAATACTCCAGGTGTGGCCTCACCAAGGCCCTGTACAACTGTAGTAACACCTCCCTGCCCCTGTACTCAAATCCCCTCGCTATGAAGGCCAACATGCCATTTGCTTTCTTAACCGCCTGCTGTACCTGCATGCCAAGCTTCAATGACTGATGTACAATGACACCCAGGTCTCGTTGCACCTCCCCTTTTCCTAATCTGTCACCATTCAGATAATAGTCTGTCTCTCTGTTTTTACCACCAAAGTGGATAACCTCACATTTATCCACATTATACTTCATCTGCCATGCATTTGCCCACTCACCTAACCTATCCCAAGTCACTCTGAGCCTCATAGCATCCTCCTCGCAGCTCTCACTGCCACCCAACTTAGTGTCATCCGCAAATTTGGAGATACTACATTTAATCCCCTTGTCTAAATCATCAATGTACAATGTAAACAGCTGGGGCCCCAGCACAGAACCTTGTGGTACCCCACTAGTCACTGCCTGCCATTCTGAAAAGTACCCATTTACACCTACTCTTTGCTTCCTGTGTGCCAACCAGTTCTCAATCCACGTCAGCACACTACCCCCAATCCCATGTGCATTACACACAGGGCTCAGAGTGGCAGCAGAATGGTACTATATAGTCAATCAAACAGCCACAAAAACGGCCAGCAGTTATACATTTTTGGTTATGGTATTGCACCAAAAGGTATACTTTAGGCTCCTGAAATACAGGAGTACAATAAGACCAGCATTTGAAGGACCCCGCCCACCAAGATACCTGACAGTACTTTGGGCGGGGTTTTCACCAAAAAAGTTCTTCAAAGGGCGGCGAGCAGCAAATGAGGGACTTATGCCGCCAATCTGGGCGCAGCAGCAGCTCCCAATCTCGGTGGCAAAGGCATTTGCTGCCCAAGTGCCGCCAAGGATGGAATCGGGCCCACGGAGGGTCGAAGAGCTGGAAAGAAAAAGCGTAAAAAAAACGTGGGAAGACCTTCAGGGGACCCCATCCAGGTCAGTCCCTGGAAAGAAAAAAAATTATAAAATGTTTACTCTCCTTTTTTTTCAGCTCTTCATACTTACCGTCCGGGACAGACCGGCCTTCTCGCAGCGGCCCACCCCCGTTATGCCGCCGACTCCCGCCCGCACCAATCTGACATCTCGGCGAGCAGGAGTCCACTTACGCCACTCGGCCGTCCGCTGACGTCAGCAGACGGTTCCCCGCACGCTCCAGCCCAGATGGAAACTGAGGAGGAATGTCGACGGCAGTGGACGGTGAGTGCATCAATTTTGAGCCCCAGGTCAGTAAGGAATCTGCAGTGCCTCATGTACTAGCATTTTCAAACATCTCTACACATATGCAATCCAATATTTAACAAGCACCCAAACCTTTTCACTAAAATAAAGGAAATACAAGTTGATAGAAACATACAGCACAGAAGGCAGCCATTTGGCCCAGTGTACCCGAGCTGGCACTTTGAAAGAACAGTCATGCTTAGTTCCACACCTCTGCTTTCAAAGACAAGAAACAACATTTAGACTAGCATCCCGTGATCCGTTTGACTGTTAGCAAACTCCACAATCGCTAATAAAAAAAAAATCAGTTTTACAAGACAATCAAGATTGCATAAATGTATCTCCAAGAGCAGATATCCTACACCAGAGACATCTATCTCCATCAATGCGCTGTGAACACAGAGCAGGCCGACTCCTGGATGCAACACGGACCCTGGATACGAGTGCGAGTGGCGAGTACAGTGCAGACTGCAAGTACGCAAGATTGCCCCACCCAGCCGACTTTAAAGAAAAAAGGTTCCTTCTGCTACATCCATCTGTTGTAGACAGTGTTTACTTTATTTGAGTGAAAATGTTTGGGTGCTTGTGAAATACTGGATTGTGTATTTGCAGGGGTGTGAACATGACATGCAACAGAGGAGGCAAAATTCTACCTTTGGTGGCTGGCCATGAAAATTGGTGCAATACCAAATCCAGAAATTATTTCAGAACTGGCTACCCTCTTTGTAGCTCTTTGATTTAACACCAATTACCACTCTGGAGCCAATTGGAGCCCTTTGTGTCTTTCGAATATGGTTCAGGAGAGAAATCAAGCCGTCTTAATAATTCAAATAAAAATAAAATGCTGGAAACACTCGGGCAGAATCTGTGGAAAAAGGAAAGAAAGAAAAAGCGAGAGAAAGACTTGTATTTATAAATCACCTTTCATGACCTCAGGATATCCCAAAGCGCTTTACAGCCAATGAAATACTTTTCTGAAGTGTAGTCACTGTTGTACTGTAGGAAACACGGCAGCTAATTTGCGCACAGCAAGCTCCCACAAACAGCAATGTGATAATGGCCAGATAATCTGTTTTAGTGATGTTGATTGAGGGATAAATATTGGCCAGGACACCGGGGATAACACCCTTGCCACAGGATTTTTATGTCCACCTGAGAGAGCAGACCTCTGTTTAACGTCTCATCCGAAAAACGGCATATCTGACAGTGCAGCACTCCCTCAGTACTGCACTGGAGCATCAGCCAAGATTTTTGTGCTCAATGCGAGGGAGTAGGGCCTGAACCCACAACGTTCTGACTCAGAGGCGAGTGCTACCCACTGAGCCACAGCGGACACCTGACTGAAGGTGGGGTTAATAGTCCAGCTCCATGACCTGTCATCACACAGAAACACTTGGTGCAAATCAGTTATTATTACACCCTAGGTTACACTATCGTACAAGCATATAGAGAAATCTACAGCACCAAAGGAGGCCATCTCAGCCCATTGTGTCCGCGCCAGCCGACAAAGAGCCGCACGGCCCCTGGTCAGCAGCCCTGAAGGTTCATCATCATGGGCAGTCCCTCGGAAACGAGGAAGACTTGCTTCCACTACTAAAGTGAGTTTTTTGGTGGCTGAACAGTCCAACACGAGAGCCACAGACCCTGTCACAGGTGGGGCAGATATTCGTCAGGGAGGGGGGGGGTGGGACTGGTTTACCACACGCTCCTTAAGCTGCCTGCGCCTGACCTCTTCACGCTTGCAGCTTTGAGTTTGAAAGAGCTCAACACCCTCCCAGATGTACTTTCTCCACCTCGGGCGGTCTTCGGCCAGGGTCTCCCAGGTGTCAGTGGTGATGTCGCACTTCACCAGGGAGGCTTTGAGGGTGTCCTTGTAACGTTTCCGCTGCCCACCTTTGGCTCGTTTGATGTGAAGGAGCTCCGCATAGAGCAATTGCTTGGGGAGTCTCGCGTCTGGCATGCGAACTAAGTGACCTGCCCAGCGAAGCTGATCGAGTGTGGTTAGTGCTTCAATGCTGGGGATGTTAGCCTGGGCAAGGACACTGATGTTGGCGTGTCTGTTTCCCAGGGGATTTGCAGGATATTGCAGAGACATCGTTGGTGATATATCTCCAGCGACTTGGTGTCTTCTGTACATCGTCCATGCCTACGATCCATACAGGAGGGCGGGAATTACTACAGCCCTGTAGACCATGAGCCTGGTGGTAGATTTGAAAGCCTGGTCTTCGAACACTCTTCCTCAGGCAGCCGAAGGTTGCACTGGCGCACTGGAGGCAATGTTGAATCTCCGCATCAACGTCTGCCTTTGTTGACGAGGCTCCCGAGATATGGGAAATGGTCCACGTTTGAGGGCCGCACCATGAATCTTGAAGACAGGGGACAGTGCTGTGCTGCGAGGGTAGGCTGGTGGACGACCTTTCTCTTACAGATGTTAAGAGTAAGGCCCATGCTTTCATATGCCTCGGTGAATACAATCGACTACATCCTGGAGTTCAGCCTCAGAATGTGCACATTCCGCATACTGCAGTTCAACGACAGAGGTTGGAGTGGTCTTGGACCTGGCCTGGAGGCGGCGTAGGTTAAACAGCTTCCCACTGGTTCTGTAGTTTAGTTCCACTCCAGCAGGGAGCTTGTTGACCGAGGTGGAGCATGGCAGCGAGGAAGATTGAGAAGAGGGTTGGAGCGATGGCGCAGCCCTGCCGGTCCGAACGTGAAATGGGTCTGTAATGGATCCGCTGGCAAGGATCACTGCCCGTGGAACAGGCGAAGGATGTTGACAAACTTTCAGGAGCATCCAAAACAGAGGACGACGCTCCATAACCCCTCACGATCGACAGTGTCAAAGGCCTTTGTGAGATCGAAAAAGGCCATGTGTAAGGACTGGCGCTGCTCCCTGCATTTTTCCTGCAGTTGCTCCCCTTAGGGGATGAAATCCACATTGCGACTTCAGGAGGAATTCCTCGGCCACAGGGAGAAGACGGTTGAGGAGAACTCTCGCGACAACTTTCCCAGTGGCTGATAGCAGGGAGATTCCCCTGTAGTTGCCGCAGTCGGATTTGTCCCCATTTTAAAAAATGGACACGATCATTGCATCGGAGATCTCCCGGCATGCTCTCCTCCCTCCAAATGAGAGCGATGAGGTCATGTATCCGCACCAATAGCGCCCCAGCAGGAACTCCACCCGCATCCGCAGCTCTGTTATTCGAGCTGTTTTATGGCTTTGCCTACCTCGTGCAGCCCACCGGGTCCCACCGAGGCAGTGATGGGCTGCATGCTGCGGGATGGAGTCGAGAACATTTGAGTCAAAGGCAGAGTCTCGACCAAGGAGATCCTCAAAGTACTCCCTCCAGCAGACCCCGACAGCCTCAGTATCCTGGATGAGAGCCTCCCCATTCCCGGCGAGGAGTGGGGTGGAGCCTTGGGAGTTTGGACCGCAGGTGGCCCTGACTGCAATGGAGAATCCTCGCATATCGTGGCTGTCAGCCAGTTGTTGTATCTCCTATACTTTCTCCATCCACCACCTGTTCTTTAGGTCCTGGGTTTTTTGTTGGACCTCAACCTTGAGCCATCTGTAACGTTGCCTTGCAGCTCCAGAGTTGGGTTGTTTGCTTGAGGCTCAGAAATGCTCTGTGCACTATCCACTAGTTCTTAGATCTCCTGATCATTTTCATCAAACCAGTCCCGGTGTTCTCTGGCCGAGTAACCAAGTGTCCCTTCACAGGCACTGGTTATGGAGGCCTGGAGGGCAGACCAAGCGCATTGGGCATCTCAGGGTCATCAAGGTACGCCAGAATGGCTGTAAAGCACTGGCTGTATAGGGCTCTCTTAGTTGGGTCTTTAAGTGCAAGCATATAGAAACAGAGAAATCCACAGCACCGGTAGGAGGCCATCTCAGCCCATCGTGTCCGCGCCGGCCAACAAAGAGCCGCACGGCCCTCGGTCAGCAGCCCTGAGGTTTACACACAAACCCATGAACAATGGCGGAAAGGTAACGATCACCCAGCCCAACCAGTCCGCCTCACACAACTGCGATACCCCTTATACTGAAACATTCTACACACCACCCCAACTGGAGCCATGTGATCTCCTGGGAGAGGCAAAAACCAGATTAAAAACCCAGACCAATTGGGGAAAAAAATATGGGAAAATTCCTCTCCGACCTATCCAGGTGATCAAAACTAGTCCAGGAGATCACCCTCGCTGTATTCGATTCCCTGCAGTTCTTACCATGGTATCTGTGCCAACCAACAAGGGGTTATCCAGTTAAATCCCACTTACCAGTTCTAGGTTCGTAGCCCTGTAGGTTATGGCACTTCAAGTGCCCATCCAAGCACCTTTTAAATGTGGTGAGGGTTTCTGCATCCACTACCCTTCCAGGCAGTGAGTTCCAGATCCCCACAACCCTGTGCGTGAAGAAGCCCCCACTCAAATCCCCTCTGAACCTTCCACCAACCACCTTAAAACTATGCCCCCTCATAATTGACCCCTGCACCAAGGGAAATAGACCCTTACTATCCACTATATCCAGACCCCTCAAAATTTTGTACCCCTCAATGAGATCTACTCTCAGCCTCCTCTGTTCTAATGAGAACAAACCCAGCCTATTCAATCAGTCCTCAGAACTAAGATTCTCCATTCCAGGAAGCATCCTAGTAAATCTCCTCTACACCCTCTCTAGTGCAATCACATTTTTCCTATAATAGGCGACCAGAACTGCACGCAGTACTCCAGCTGTGGCCTAACCAGAGTATTATACAATTTAAGCATAACCTCCCTGCTCTTACATACATAGACATAGAAAATAGGTGCAGGAGTAGGTCATTCGGCCCTTCTAGCCTGCACCGCCATTCAATGAGTTCATGGCTGAACATTCAACTTCAGTACCCCATTCCTGCTTTCTCGCCATACCCCTTGATCCCCCTAGCAGTAAGGACCTCATCTAACTCCTTTTTGAATATATTTAGTGAATTGGCCTCAACAACTTTCTGTGGTAGAGAATTCCACAGGTTCACCACTCTCTGGGTGAAGAAGTTCCTCCGCATCTCGGTCCTAAATGGCTTACCCCTTATCCTTAGACTGTGACCCCTGGTTCTGGACTTCCCCAACATTGGGAACATTCTTCCTGCATCTAACCTGTCTAACCCCGTCAGAATTTTATATGTTTCTATGAGGTCCCCTCTCATTCTTCTGAACTCCAGTGAATACAAGCCCAGTTGATCCAGTCTTTCTTGATAGGTCAGTCCCGCCATTCCGGGAATCAGTCTGGTGAACCTTCGCTGCACTCCCTCAATAGCAAGAATGTCCTTCCTCAGGTTAGGAGACCAAAACTGTACACAATACTCCAGGTGTGGCCTCACCAATGCCCTGTACAACTGTAGCAACACCTCCCTGCCCCTGTACTCAAATCCCCTTGCTATGAAGGCCAACATGCCATTTGCTTTCTTAACCGCCTGCTGCACCTGCATGCCAACCTTCAATGACTGATGTACCATGACACCCAGGTCTCTTTGCACCTCCCCTTTTCCTAATCTGTCACCATTCAGATAATAGTCTGTCTCTCTGTTTTTACCACCAAAGTGGATAACCTCACATTTATCCACATTATACTTCATCTGCCATGCATTTGCCCACTCACCTAACCTATCCAAGTCGCTCTGCAGCCTCACAGCATCCTCCTCGCAGCTCACACTGCCACCCAACTTAGTGTCATCCGCAAATTTGGAGATACTACATTTAATCCCCTCATCTAAATCATTAATGTACAGTGTAAACAGCTGGGGCCCCAGCACAGAACCTTGCGGTACCCCACTAGTCACTGCCTGCCATTCTGAAAAGTACCCATTTACTCCTACTCTTTGCTTCCTGTCTGACAACCAGTTCTCAATCCATGTCAGTACACTACCCCCAATCCCATGTGCTCTAACTTTGCACATCAATCTCTTGTGTGGGACCTTGTCGAACGCCTTCTGAAAGTCCAAATATACCACATCAACTGGTTCTCCCTTATCCACTCTACTGGAAACATCCTCAAAAAATTCCAGAAGATTTGTCAAGCATGATTTCCCTTTCACAAATCCATGCTGACTTGGACCTATCATGTCACCTCTTTCCAAATGCACTGCTATGACATCCTTAATAATTGATTCCATCATTTTACCCACTACCGATGTCAGGCTGACCGGTCTATAATTCCCTGTTTTCTCTCTCCCTCCTTTTTTAAAAAGTGGGGTTACATTGGCTACCCTCCACTCCATAGGAACTGATCCAGAGTCAATGGAATGTTGGAAAATGACTGTCAACACATCCACTATTTCCAAGGCCACCTCCTTAAGTACTCTGGGATGCAGTCCATCAGGCCCTGGGGATTTATCGGCCTTCAATCCCATCAATTTCCCCAACACAATTTCCCGGCTAATAAGGATTTCCCTCAGTTCCTCCTCCTTACTAGACCCCCCGACCCCTTTTATAACCGGAAGGTTGTTCGTGTCCTCCTTCGTGAATACCGAACCAAAGTACTTGTTCAATTGGTCCGCCATTTCTTTGTTCCCCGTTATGACTTCCCCTGATTCTGACTGCAGGGGACCTACATTTGTCTTTACTAACCTTTTTCTCTTTACATATCTATAGAAACTTTTGCAATCCGTCTTAATGTTCCCTGCAAGCTTCTTCTCATACTCCATTTTCCCTGCCCTAATCAAACCCTTTGTCCTCCTCTGCTGAGTTCTAAATTTCTCCCAGTCCCCAGGTTCGCTGCTATTTCTGGCCAATTTGTATGCCACTTCCTTGGCTTTAATACTATCCCTGATTTCCCTTGATAGCCACGGTTGAGCCACCTTCCCTTTTTTATTTCTATGCCAGACAGGAATGTACAATTGTTGTAGTTCATCCATGCGGTCTCTAAATGTCTGCCATTGCCCATCCACAGTCAACCCCTTAAGTATCATTCGCCAATCCATCTCAGCCAATTCACGCCTCATACCTTCAAAGTTAGCCTTCTTTAAGTTCTGGACCATGGTCTCTGAATTAACATCCTATGCCTCGGCCAATAAAGGCAAGCATTCCGTATGCCTTCTTAACCACCTTATCCACCTGGCCTGCTACTTTCAGGGATCTGTGGACAAGCACTCCAAGGTCCCTTTGTTCATCTATACTTCTAAGTGGCCTACCGTTTAATGTGTATACCCTTTCCTTATTAGCTCTCCCAAAGTGCATTACCTCACACTTGTTCGAATTAAATTCTATTTGCCTCTGCTCTGCCCACCTGACCAGTAGGTTGATATCCTCCTGCAGTCCATGACTTTCCTCTTCACTATCAACCAGTCAATTTTAGCATCATCTGCAAACTTCTTAATCATAGCCCCTATATTCAAATCTAAATCGTTGATATATACCACAAAAAGTAAGGGACCCAGTACTGAGCCCTGCGGAACCCCACTGGAAACATCCTTCCAGTCACAAAAACATCCATCAACCATTACCCTTTGCTTCCTACCTCTAAGCCAATTTTGGATCTAACTTGCCACTTTGCCCTGGATCCCATGGGCTTTAATCTTCATGACCAGTCTGCCATGTAGGACCTTATCAAAAACTTTGCTAAAGTCCATATATACTACATCGTACGCACTACCCTTATTGACCCTCCTGGTTACCTCCTCAAAAAATTCAGTTTAGTCAAACATTATCTTCCCTTAACAAATTTGTGCTGACTATCCCCAATTAATCCTTGCCTTTCCAAATTTAGATCTATCCTGTCTTTCAGGATTTTTTCCAGTCATTTTCCCACCACTGGGGTTAGGCTGACAGGCCTGTAATTACTCAGCGTATCTCTTTCTCCCTTCTTAAAGAAGGGTACCACATTAGCAGTCCTCCAATCCATCAGCACCATGCCCAAATCCAAAGAGGGCACGAAAATGATGGTCAAGGTCTCTGCTATTTCCTCTTTTACTTCGCTCAACAGCCGGGGATGCATTGCATCCGGGCCTGGGGACTTAGACTTTCAAAGCTGCTAAACCCCTTAATACCTGCTCTCTCTATATTTATTTCACCCAGAATTTCACACTCCTCCTCGATAGCAGTATCTGCATTGCCCCTTTCCTTTGTGAAATTAAGAACCATACCAACATCCTCCACTCCAGAAAGATTTTTGGCGTAGAAGCAAGTCATCCTCGTTTCGAGGGACCGCCTATGATGATGACCCTCATGGTCTCGACTAAGCCCTACCCTTTCTTTAGTTATCCTCTTGTTCTTAATATATTTATAGAACATCTTTGGGTTTTCCTTAAGTTTACTAGCCAAGAATTTTTCATGTTCTCTCTTAGCATTCCCAATGTGCTTTTCAATTTTACCTCTGAACTTTCTATATTCCTCCAAAGATTCTACAGTATTTAGCCGTTGGTATGTGACATAAGTTTCCCTTTTTTTCTTTATCCTCCCCTGCTAGTCTCTAGACATCCAGGGGGCTCTAGAATTGTTATTCCCACCCTTTTTCTTTAAGGGCACATTTGGCCTGAGCCTTCCGGATCTCCTCCTTGAATGCCTCCCCACTGTCTGGCACTGATTTACCCACAAGTAGCTGTTTCCAGTCCACTGTGGCCTATTGAATTTGTTCTCGGGTTCCCATCCCCCTGCCAAGCTAGTTTAAACTCTCCCCAACAGCACTAGCAAAACTCCCCGCGAGGATATTGGTCCCGGCGCTGTTGAGGGGCAACCCGTCCGGTTTGTACAGATCCCATCTCCCCCAGAATGCCTCAGGAATTTAAAGGCTTCCCTCCTACACCAACTATATTGGGAAATTAACTCCCATTAAAGTAAAATGATCCGACACTTATTAGGAAATAGGAGTATGCCATTCGGCCCCTTGAGCCATTCAGAGCAATCTTGGCTGATCTACCTCAACTCCACTTGCCTGCACGTCCCCATATCCCTTGATGCCCTTAATATCTACAAATCTATAAATATGTATCTTAAATATGCTCTAAGACTGCGCCTCCACAGCCCTTTCGGCGAGAGAATTCCAAAGATTCACACAGTGAAGAAATTTCTCCTCATCTCAAGTCTTAAATGGGTTACTGAGACTGTGACCTCTGATTCTAGACTCCGCAGCAAGGGGAAACATTCTCCCTCATCTACCCTATCAAGCCCTAAGAATTTTATATGTTTCAATGAGATCACATCTCATTCTTCTAAACTCTAGAGAATAGAGACCTCGTCTACTCAATCTCTCCTCATAGGACAATCCCCCCCCATCCCAGGAATCAGTCTGGTGAACCTTCATTGCACCCCGTCCAAGGCAAGTATATCCTTTCTTAGGTAATTAGGGATAGTGTTAGGGAAATTCTATATATCTTTCCTTAGGGAAATTAGGGATAGTGTTAAATCCAAGGAAGAGGCATATAAATTGGCCAGAAAAAGCAGCAAACCTGAGGAGTGGGAGAAATTTAGAATTCAGCAGAGGAGGACAAAGGGTTTAATTTGGAGGGGGGAAAAGAGTATGAGAGGAAGCTTGCAGGGAACTGACTGCAAAAGCTTCTATAGATATGAGAAAAGATAAAGATTAGTGAAGACAAATGTAAGTCCCATGCAGTCGGATTCAGGTGAATTTATAATAGGGAACAAAGAAATGGCAGACCAACTGAACAAATACTTTGGTTCTGTCTTCACTAAGGAAGACACAAATAACCTTCCGGAAATACTAGGGACCGAGGGTCTAGCAAGGACGAACTGAAGGAAATCCTTATTAGTCAGGAAATTGCGTTAGGGAAATTGATGGGATTGAAGGCAGATAAATCCCCAGGGCCTGACAGTCTGCATCCCAGAGTACTTAAGGAAGTAGCCTGAGAAATAGTGGGTGCATTGGTGATCATTTTCCAACAGTGTATCGACTCTGGATCAGTTCCTATGGATTGGAGGGTAGCTAATGTAACACCACTTTTTAAAAAATGAGGGAGAGAAAACAGGTAATTATAGACCGGTTAGCCTGACATCAGTAGTGGGGAAAATGTTGGAATCAATTATTAAAGATGTAATAACAGCGCATTTGGCAAGCAGTGACAGCATGGATTTATGAAAGGGAAATCATGCTCGACAAATCTTCTAGAATTTTTGGAGGATGTAACTAGTAGAGTACAAGGGAGAACCCAGTGGATGTGGTGTATTTGGACTTTCAAAAGGCTTTTGACAAGGTCTCACACAAAAGAGATTAGTGTGCAATATTAAAATACATGGTATTGGGGGTAATGTATTGACATGGAGAGAGAACTGGTTGGCAGACAGGAAGCAAAGAGTCGGGATAAATGGGTCCTTTTCCGGTTGGAAATCGGTGGTTAGTGGTGTGCCACAGGGATCAGTGCTGGGACCACAACTGTTTACAATATACACAGATGACCTAGAAGAGGGGACAGAGTGTAGTGCGACGAAATTTGCAGATGACACTAAGATTAGTGGGAAAGCGGGTTGTGTAGAGGACTCAGAGACTGCAAGGAGATTTGGATAGGTTAAGCGAATAGGCTAAGGCTTGGCAGATGGAATACAATGTCGGAAAGTGTGAGGTCATCCACCTTGGGGGAAAAAAAAAAAAACAGTAAAAGGGAATATTATTTGAATGGGGAGAAATTACAACATGCTGTGGTGCAGAGGGACCTGGGGGTCCTTGTGCATGAATCCCAAAAGGTTAGTTTGCAGGTGCAGCAGGTAATCAGGAAGGCGAATGGAATGTTGGCCTTCATTGCGAGGGGGATGGAGTACAAAAGCAGGGAGGTCTTGCTGCAACTGTATAAGGTATTGGTAAGGCCGCACCTGGAATACTGCGTGCAGTTTTGGTCACCTTACTTAAGGAAAGATATACTAGCTTTGGAGGGGGTACAGAGACGATTCACTAGGCTGATTCCGGAGATGAGGGGGTTACCTTATGATGATAGATTGAGTAGACTGGGTCTTTACTCGTTGGAGTTCAGAAGGATGAGGGGTGATCTTACAGAAACATTTAAAATCATGAAAGGGATAGACAAGATAGAGGCAGAGAGGTTGTTTCCACTGATAAGGGAGACTAGAACTAGGGGGCACAGCCTCAAAATAAGGAGGAGCCAATTTAAAACCGAGTTGAGAAAGAATTTCTTCTCCCAGAGGGTTGTGAATCTGTGGAATTCTCTGCCCAAGGAAGCAGTTGAGGCTGGCTCATTGAATGTTTTCAAGTCAAAGATAGATAGATTTTTAACCAATAAGGGAATTAAGGGTTACGGGGAGAGGTCGGGTAAGTGGAGCTGAGTCCACGACCAGATCAGCCATGATCTTATTGAATGGCGGGGCAGGCTCGAGGGGCTAGATGGCCTACTCCTGTTCCTAATTCTTATGTTCTTATTCCTACTTTCTATTTTCTGCCCATTAACCAATCCTCAATCTATGCTAGTATATTACCCCCAATCCCAGGAGCCTTAATTTTGTTCAATAACCTCTTGCGTGGCACCTTATCGAATGTCTTCTGAAAATCCATATACACCACATCCACTGGTTCCCCCTTATCAATTCTACTGGTTACAACCAGTAGAATAGATAAGGGGGCGTCGAGGAGGTGCGTGGAGAGGGAGTCAGGACTTCGGTGAGAGGCCTATAAAAGGCACAGCAGTGAGTGTGGGGCCCAGCGTCGAGGAGGTGCGTAGAGAGGGAGTCGGGACTTTGGCGAGAGACCTAGAAAAGGCACAGCAGGGAGTCCGGGGCCCAGCATCGAGGAGGTGCGTGGAGAGGCGGCTTGTACAGCTACAGGGAGAAGGCAAAAACAAGTAGAAAGAAATAGAAAGGTGGCGTCACAGCCAAGGGGGTAAGTGATTGGCAAGTAGTTTTTCTTTTTTTCTCTTCGATAACAGTGAGCAACTTTTAACATTGTTGTTGCCAATTTAAGTGTATCTAAGGGTTAAGTCATGGCAGGAGAGCTCGGTCACATGATATGCTCCTCCTGTACCATGTGGGAACTCAGGGACACTTCCGGTGTCCCTAACAACTATATCTGCGGGAAGTGTATCCGCCTCCAGCTCCTGACGGACCGCGTTGCGGAATTGGAGCTGAGGGTGGATTCACTCTGGAGCATCCACGATGCTGAGAATGACGTGAGTAGCACGTGTAGCGAGTTGGTCTTACCACAGGAGAAGGGTCCACAGCCAGCTAGGGAATGGAAGACCAGCAGGAAGAGTAGTGCAAGGAAGGTAGTGCAGAGGTCCCCTGTGGTCATCCCCCTGCAAAACAGATACACTGCTTTGAGTACTGTTGAGGGGGATGACTCATCAGGGGAGGGCAGCAGCAGCCAAGTTCATGGCACCGTGGCTGGCTCTGCTGCACAGGAGGGCAGGAAAAAGAGTGGGAGAGCGATAGTGATAGGGGATTCAATTGTGAGGGGAATACATAGGCGTTTCTGCGGCCGCAACCGAGACTCCAGGATGGTATGTTGCCTCCCTGGTGCAAGGGTCAAGTATGTCTCGGAGCGGGTGCAGGACATTCTAAAAAGTGGAGAACAGCCAGTTGTCGTGGTGCACATCGGTACCAACGACATGGGTTAAAAAAAGGGATGAGGTCCTACGAAACGAATTTAAGGAGGTAGCAGCTAAATTAAAAAGTAGGACCTCAAAAGTAGTAATCTCGGGATTGCTACCAGTGCCACGTGATAGTCAGAGTAGGAATCGCAGGATAGCGCAGATGAATACGTGGCTTGAGCAGTGGTGCAGCAGGGAGGGATTCAAATTCCTGGGGCATTGGAACCAGTTCTGGGGGAGGTGGGACCAGTACAAACCGGACGGACTGCACCTGGGCAGGACCGGAACCAATGTCCTAGAGGGAGTGTTTGCTAGTGCTGTTGGGGAGGAGTTAAACTAATATGGCAGGGGGATGGGAACCAATACAGGGAGACAGAGGGAAACAAAAAGGAGACAAAAGCAAAAGACTGAAAGGACATGAGGAAAAGTGGAAGGCAGAGAAACCCAAGGCAAAGAACAAAAAGGGCCAATGTACAGCAAAATTCTAAAAGGACAAAGGGTGTTAAAAAAACAAGCCTGAAGGCTTTGTGTCTTAATGCAAGGAGTATCCGTAATAAGGTGGATGAATTAACTGTGCAAATAGATGTTAACAAATATGATGTGATTGGGATTAGAGACGTGGCTCCAGGATGATCACGGCTGGGAACTCAACATACAGGGTTATTCAACATTCAGGAAGGATAGAACAAAAGGAAAAGGAGGTGGGGTAGCATTGCTGGTTAAAGAGGAGATTAATGCAATAGTTAGGAAGGACATCAGCTTAGATGATGTGGAATCTATATGGGTAGAGCTGCAGAACACCAAAGGGCAAAAAACATTAGTGGGAGTTGTGTACAGACCTCCAAACAGTAGTAGTGATGTTGGGGAGGGCATCAAACAGGAAATTAGGGGTGCATGCAATAAAGGTGCAGCAGTTATAATGGGTGACTTTAATATGCACATAGATTGGGCTAGCCAAACTGGAAGCAATATGGTGGAGAAGGATTTCCTAGAGTGCATAAGGGATGGTTTTCTAGACCAATATGTCGAGGAACCAACTAGGGGGGAGGCCATCTTAGACTTGATGTTGTGTAATGAGAGAGGATTAATTAGCAATCTCGTTGTGCGAGGCCCCTTGGGGAAGAGTGACCAAAATATGGTGGAATTCTGCATTAGGATGGAGAATGAAACAGTTAATTCAGAGACCATGGTCCAGAACTTAAAGAAGGGTAACTTTGAAGGTATGAGGCGTGAATTGGCTAGGATAGATTGGCGAATGATACTTCAGGGGTTGACTATGGATGGGCAATGGCAGACATTTAGAGACCGCATGGATGAATTACAACAATTGTACATTCCTGTCTGGCGTAAAAATAATAAAGAAGGTGGCTCAACCGCGGCTATCAAGGGAAATCAGGGATATTATTAAAGCCAAGGAAGTGGCATACAAATTGGCCAGAAATAGCAGCGAACCCGGGGACTGGGAGAAATTTAGAACTCAGCAGAGGACAAAGGGTTTGATTAGGGCAGGGAAAATGGAGATCGAGAAGAAGCTTGCAGGGAATATTAAGACGGATTGCAAAAGTTTCTATAGATATGTAAAGAGAAAAAGGTTAGTAAAGACAAACGTAGGTCCCCTGCAGTCAGAATCAGGGGAAGTCATAACGGGGAACAAAGAAATGGCAGACCAATTGAACAAGTACTTTGGTTCAGTATTCACTAAGGAGGACACAAACAACCTTCCGGATATAAAAGGGGTCAGAGGGTCTAGTAAGGAGGAGGAACTGAGGGAAATCCTTATTAGTCGGGAAATTGTGTTGGGGAAATTGATGGGATTGAAGGCCGATAAATCCCCAGGGCCTGATGGACTGCATCCCAGAGTACTTAAGGAGGTGGTCTTGGAAATAACAGATGCATTGACAGTCATTTTCCAACATTCCATTGACTCTGGATCAGTTCCGATCGAGTGGAGGGTCGCCAATGTAACACCACTTTTTAAAAAAGGAGGGAGAGAAAACAGGGAATTATAGACCGGTCAGCCTGACCTCAATAGTGGGTAAAATGATGGAATCAATTATTAAGGATGTCATAGCAGCGCATTTGGAAAGAGGCGACATGATAGGTCCAAGTCAGCATGGATTTGTGAAAGGGAAATCATGCTTGACAAATCTTCTGGAATTTTTTGAGGATGTTTCCAGTAGAGTGGACAAGGGAGAACCAGTTGATGTGATATATTTGGACTTTCAGAAGGCTTTCGATAAGGTCCCACACAAGAGATTAATGTGCAAAGTTAAAGCACATGGGATTGGGGGTAGTGTGCTGACATGGATTGAGAACTGGTTGTCAGACAGGAAGCAAAGAGTAGGAGTAAATGGGTACTTTTCAGAATGGCAGGCAGTGACTAGTGGGGTGCCACAAAGTTCTTTGCTGGGGCCCCAGCTGTTTACACTGTACATTAATGATTTAGACGAGGGGATTAAATGTAGTATCTCCAAATTTGCAAATGACACTCAGTTGGGTGGCAGTGTGAGCTGCGAGGAGGATGCTATGAGGCTGCAGAGTGACTTGGATAAGTTATGTGAGTGGGCAAATGCATGGCAGATGAAGTATAATGTGGATAAATGTGAAGTTATCCACTTTGGTGGTAAAAACAGAGAGACAGACTATTATCTGAATGGTGACAGATTAGGAAAAGGGGAGGTGCAACGAGACCTGGGTGTCATGGTCCATCAGTCATTGAAGGTTGGCATGCAGGTACAGCAGGCAGTTAAGAAAGCAAATGGCATGTTGGCCTTCATAGCAAGGGGATTTGAGTACAGGGGCAGGGAGGTGTTGCTACAGTTGTACAGGGCCTTGGTGAGACCACACCTGGAGTATTGTGTACAGTTTTGGTCTCCGAACTTGAGGAAGGACATTCTTGCTATTGAGGGAGTGCAGCGAAGGGTCACCAGACTGATTCCCGGGATGGCAGGACTGACCTATCAAGAAAGACTGGATCAACTGGGCTTGTATTCACTGGAGTTCAGAAGAATGAGAGAAGACCTGATAGAAACGTTTAAAATTCTGATGGGTTCAGACAGGTTAGATGCAGGAAGAATGTTCCCAATGTTGGGGAAGTCCAGAACCAGCGGTCACAGTCTAAGGATAAGGGGTAAGCCATTTTGGACCGAGATGAGGAGAAACTTCTTCACCCAGAGAGTGGTGAACCTGTGGAATTCTCTACCACAGAAAGTTGTTGAGGCCAATTCACTAAATATATTCAAAATGGAATTAGATGAAGTCCTTGCTACTAGGGGGATCAAGGGGTATGGCGAGAAAGCAGGAATGGGGTACTGAAGTTGCATGTTCAGCCATGAACTCATTGAATGGCGGTGCAGGCTAAAAGGGCCGAATGGCCTACTCCTGCACCTATTTGCGATGTTTCATTGGGCCCCAAGTTTCCACACGCGCCTGGAACGGCGCAGTCCCGACATGGACGCCCGTTTTTCGCGCCACAAAGTGCGCCTAAAAAAAACCTCGGTATTCTCCACCTCCCTGCAGGTCCTCTGGCCCTCGGCGCAGCCAGCACGAGCTGTGGAGGGGCAGAGCCAGGTCCCTGCGCTGAAAAGTGCCGGGACCTCTGCACATGCGCGCTACAGTGGGCATGCAAGTGCAGTAGCTTCAGGGGCCGAACTGTGTGGGTGGAGCCCGAAGCACGCAGCCCCTAGCTCTGGCCAAATGGCCTCACTGGGGCTGCGTGAATAAGGCTCCTCCCACGGCCAGCTCCTGCTTTCCGCCCCACCCCGACCAGACCCGACACCCGCTCCCCATCCCCCCCGCCTCCGGACCAGACCCGACACCCGCTCGCCCCCTTGCCTCTGGACCAGACCAGACACCCGCTCCCCCGCCGCCGGACCAGACCCGACACCCGCTCGCCCCCTTGCCTCTGGACCAGACCAGACACCCGCTCCCCCGCACCCCCCCGCCTCCGGACCAGACCCGACACAAGCTTCCACCCCTGCCTCTGGACCAGACCCGACACCCGCTCCCCCCCGCCGCGCTCCTGTTCCCGCTCCGCCCTCCCCCCGACTGGACCCGACCCGCGCTCCTGTTCCCGCTCCCCACCCCTCCCGACTGGACCCGACCCGCGCTCCCCCCGCTCCCTCCCGGACTGGATCCGACCTGACCTCCCCACCTCTCTTCCCCCCGCCCCCCCGACCCGACTCCCGCTACCGGACTGGGACCTCCCTCCCTCCCCCCCCGACCCGAACCGAACCTCCCCGACCCAACGCCACCTACCTGTAAATCTGTTGCTGGGGACGGGCCGTTCAGCCTTCGGTCCCGAAAGGCCTGCCTGAAGCACTTTCACACAGGTAGGAAGATGGTTTATTTAATCTTTGCTTATAAATGTTTATTCAGGTTGGATTTATTTGTATAATATTTGTATAAGTATAAATAAGGATTTATTATAGAATTTAATGACTTCTCTTCCTCCCCCCACCTCGTTCTGGACGCCTAATTTGTAACCTGCGCCTGATTTTTTAATGTTTAGAACAGGTTTTTTCAGTTCTCCAAAAATCTTCACTTGCTCCATTCTGCTTTAGTTTGGAGTACGTTTTCACTGTGGAAACCTTCAAATCAGGTGTCAGTGGCCGGACACGCCCCCTTTTGAAGAAAAAATTCTGTTCCAAAGTAGAACTGTTCTACCTGACTGGAACTGCAGAAAAAGAAATGTGGAGAATTGCGATTTCTAAGATAGTCCGTTCTCCACCAGTTGCTCCTAAAAATCAGGCGCAAATCATGTGGAAACTTAGGCCCTATGTTTCTAAAAAACGAACCGATGTCAAACATGACTGCCCTTTCATAAATCTGTGTTGACTCTGCCCAATCCTATTCTTTTCTAATTGCCCTGTTACCACTTCCTTAATAATAGATTCTAGCATTTTCCTTACTACTGTCAGGCTAACTGGCCTGTAGTTCCCCGTTTTCTCTCTCCCTCCTTTCTTAAATAGCAGGATTACATTTGCTACCTTGAAATCTGTGGGAACCATTCTAGAATCCATGGAATGTTGGAAAATGACAACCAAATGACACTATCTTTATAGCCACCTCTTTCAAAACCCTAGGACGTAGGCCATCAGGTCCAGGGGATTTATCGGCTTTCAGTCCCATTAATTTCTCCAGTACCATTTTTTTTTTACTAATACCAATTACTTCCATTTCCTCATTCTCGCTCGACCCTTGGTTTTCCACTATATCCAGCAAGTTGTTTTTTTTGAGTCCTCTTCCGTGAAAACAGACACAGTATTTGTTTAATTTCTCTGCCATTTCCTTATTCCCAGTATAATTTCTGCTGTAAGGGACTCATTTATTTTGCTAATCTTTTCCTTTTTACATAACTATAGCAGCTTTTACAGTCTGTTTTTGTGTCTCACTAGTTTACTCTCATTCTATTTTCCCTTTAGCAATTTCATAGTCCTCCTTTGCTGAATTCTAAAATCCTCCCAATCCTCAGGCTTACTGCTCTTTCTGACATTATAAGTCTCTTCCTTTGATCTGATACTATCTTTAACTTCTCTGGTTAGCCACGGTTGAGCCATGATTGGACCACTGTTCCTGTGGGTTTTTGTGCCTGAAAGGAATGTATGTTTGTTGTAAATTATGTATTAATTTTTTTAATGCTAGCCATTGCTTGTCTACTGTCATACCTTTTAATGTTCTTTGAGGATGTAACGAACAGGGTGGATAAAGGGGAACCAGTGGATGTGGTGTATTTGGATTTCCAGAAGGCATTTGACAAGGTGCCACATAAAAGGTTACTGCACAAGATAAAAGTTCACGGGGTTGGGGGTAATATATTAGCATGGATAGAGGATTGGCTAACTAACAGAAAACAGAGTCTGGATAAATGTTCATTCTCGGGTTGGCAATCAGTAACTAGGAGTGTCGCAGGGATCCGTGCTGGGCCCCCAACTATTTACAATCTATATAAACGACTTGGAAGATAGCCAAGTTTGCTGACGATACAAAGATGGGCGGAAAAGCAATGTGTGAGGACGACACAAAAATCTGCAAAAGGACATACAGGCTAAGTGAATGGGCAAAAATTTGGCAGATGGAATATAATGTTGGAAAATGTGAGGTCATGCACTTTGGCAGAAAAAAAAAATCAAAGAGCAAGTTATTATTTAAATGGTGAAAGATTGCACAGTGCCGCAGTACAGCGGGACCTGGCGGTACATGTGCATGAAACACAAAAGGATAGTATGCAGATACAGCAAGTGATCAGGAAGGCCAATCGTATCTTGGCCTTTATTGCAAAGAGGATGGCGTATGCAAGGAGGGAAGTCTTACTACAGATATACAAGGTATTGAGGCCACACCTGGAATACTGCGTGCAGTTTTGGTTTCCATATTTACAAAAGGATACACTTGCTTTGGAGGCAGTTCAGAGAAGGTTCACTTGGTTGATTCCAGGGATGAAGGGATTGACTTATGAGGAAAGGTTGAGTAGGGTGGACCACTATTCATTAGAATTCAGATGAATGAGAGGTGATACAACACCTCCACTGGGAGTGGCAAAGGGAGGCAGAGATACAGGTGTAACTACAGAATGACATGTTTACATAAGCAGTTTCAATTTAAAATGTTGACAGAGCATGCTGGAATAGAAATGGTCAACAGGAAGTGTGATGTATATGAATATTAAGGGTTGGTTTTGCAGCGCCTGAGGGTAAGCATGACGCTGCATCCTCTCACCAGTGCTAGCCACATCCATCGGAAAGCTCTTATTCGTCCTTGGCTGCATTCCCAGCTCTCATTCGTGACAGCAGCAGCCACATTCCAGAACAGGGGTTGCCTGTGCCTTCCTCCAATGGGTGAAAACATCTGCCTTAAGTACACCAAGTCCAAAACAGACATAAACCACAACTGCAAGGTGGGATTGCAGCAGTGCCTGTGTGAAATACCTGGGACAATAATGCAGATACATTAGAATTCACTGGCCAGCCACACATGCCCCAGTCCACTTGACTTAGTCACCTGCTCACCGATGCCCAGTTTGGGTTCCACCAGGACCACTCGGCTCCAGACCTCAGAGAAACATAGAAAATAGGAGCAGTAGTCAACCATTTGGCCCTTCCGAGTCTGCAACGCCATTCAATATCATGGATGATCCTCTATCTCAACACCATATTCCTGCTTTTTCCCCACACCCCTTGATGCCTTGTGTCTAGAAATCTAGCTATCTCCCTCAGATTCTTAGCCTCCACAGACTTCTGTGGTAAAGAATGCCACAGGTTCACCACCCTCAGTGAAAACATTTCTCCTCAGGACCTGGTCCTAAATTTCCTACCCCTGTATCCTGAGACTGTGACCTCTTGTTCTAGATTTCCCAGCCAGGGGAAACATCCTCCCCGCATCCAGTCTATCCAACCCAGTCAGAATGTTATACGTTTCAATGAGATCCCGTCATTCTTCTAAACTCTAGTGAATACAGGCCTAGTCGACCCAATCTCTCCTCATATGACAGTCCTGCCATCCGAGGAATCAGTCTGGTGAACCTTTGCTGCTCTCTCTATGGCAATTATATCCTTTCTTAGGTAAGGAGACCAAAACTGCACACAATACTCCAGGTGCAGTCTCACCAAGGCCCTGTATAACTGTAGTAAGACAACCTTGCTCCTGTACTCAAATCCTCTTGCAATGAAGGCCAACATACCATTTGCCTTCCTAACTGCTTGCTGCAGCTGCATGTTTGCTTTCAATGACTGGCATACAAGGACACCAAGGTTTCTCTGTACATCAATACTTCCCAAGCCATCACCATTTAAATAATACTTTGTCCTTATGTTTTTCCTACCAAAGTGGGTAACTTCACATTTATCCACATTATACTGCATCTGTCATGTGTTTGCCCACTCACAAACTATCTAAATCGCCTTGCAGCGTCTTTGCATCCTCCTCACGACTCACAATCCCACCTAGTTTTGTGTCGTCAGCAAACTTGGAAATATTACATTTGGTTCCCTCATCCAAATCATTAATATATATATATATATATATATATATTATGAATAGCTGGGGCCCAAGTCACTGATCCCTGTGGTACCACACTCGTCACTGCCCGCCACCCAGAAAAAGACTCGTTTATTCCTACTCTGTTTCCTGTCAGTTAACCAATTTTCAATCCATGCCAATACATTATCCCCAATCCTGTAAGCTTTAATTTTGCACACTAACCTCTTATGTGGGACTTTATCAAAGGCATTTTGAAAATCCAAATACACTACATCCACTGGTTCTCCCTTATCTATTCTATCAGTCACATCCTCAAAAATCTCCAGTAGGTTTGTCAAACAAGATTTTCCTTTCATAAATCCATGTTGACTTTGTTTAATCTTGTTGATAAGTGTGTCGTTAGCACATCCTTTATAATAGACTCTAGCATTTTCCCTACTACTGATGTTCGGCTAACCGGTCTGTCGTTCCCCATTTTCTCTCTCCCTCCTTTTTTAAATAAGTGGGGTTACATTTGCCACCCTCCAATCTGCAGGAACTGTTACACAATCTATAGAATTTTGGAAGATGACAACCTTCCTACTATTTCCATGGCTACCTCTTAGTATTCTGGGATGCAGATCATCAGGCCCTGGAGATTTATCGACCTTCAGTCCCATTTGTTTCGACAGCACTATTTTCGTACTAATAATCATTTCCTTTAATTCCTCTTGCTCACTAGACCCTTGGTTCCCTAGCATTTCTGGGACGTTATTTGTGTCCTCTTCCGTGAAGACAGAACCAAAGTATTTATCTAATTGTTCTGCCATTTCCTTGTTCCCCATTACAAATTCTCCCGTTTGTCTGTAAAGGACCTACATTTGTCTTCACTAATCTTTTTCTTTTTATGTACTTGTAGAAACTTTTGCAGTCAGTTTTTATGTTCCTTGCAAGTTTACACTCATACTCTATTTTTCTGCTCTTAATCAATCTCTTGGTCCTTTTTTGCTGAATTCTAAACTGCTCCCAATCCTCAGGCTTGCTACTTTTTCTGGCAACTTTGTAGAACTCCTCTTTGGATCTAATACTATCCTTAATTTCTTTTGTTAGCCATGGTTGGTCCACTTTTCCTTATGTTTTTACGACTTGTGTTCATTACAGCCTTGGTCCAGACATGGACCCAAGAGCCGAATTCCAGAGCTGAGGTGAGTGTGACTGCCCGACATCAAGGCAGCATTTGACAGAGTGCGGCATCAAGGAACCCTAGTAAAACTGAAGTCAATGGGAATCAGGGGGAAAACTCTCCACTGGCTGGAATCACACCTAGCACAAAGGAAGACTGTTGGAGGCCAATCATCACAGCCCCAGGACATCGCTGTAAGAGTTCCTCAGGGCAGTGTCCTAGGCCCAGCCATCTTCAGCTGCTTCATCAATGACCTTCCCTCCATCAGAAGGTCAGAAGTGAAAATGTTCGCTGATGACTGCACCGTGTTCAGTGCCAGTCGTAGCTCCTCAGATAATGAAGCAGTCCATGCCTGCATGCAGCAAGACCTGGACATCATTCAAGTAACATTCGCACCACACAAGTGCCAGGCAATGACCAGCTCCAATGAGAGAGTCCCATCATCACAGGCAGTCCCTCGGAATCGAGGAAGACTTGCTTCCATTCCTGAAGTGAGTTCTTTGGTGGCTGAACAGTCCAATACGAGAGCCATTGAGACAGATAGTCATTGAGGGAAGGGGTGGGTGGGACTGGTTTGCCGCACGCTCTTTCCGCTAGATTTCTGTATGCTCTCGGCGTTGAGACTCGAGGTGCTCAGCGCCCTCCCGGATGCACTTCCTCCACTTAGGGCGGGTCTTGGGCCAGGGTCTCCCAGGTGTCAGTGGGGATGTTGCACTTTATCAGGGAGGCTTTGAGGGTGTCCTTGTAGCGTTTCCGCTGCCCACCTTTGGCTCGTTTGCCATGAAGGAGCTCAGAGTAGAGCACTTGCTTTGGGAGTCTCGTATCTGGCATGCGGACTATGTGGCCTGCCCAGCGGAGCTGATCGAGTGTGGTCAGTGCTTCAATGCTAGGGATGTTAGCCTGAATGAGGACACTGATGTTGGTCGCCTGTCCTCCCAGGGGATTTGTAGGATCTTGGAGACATCGTTGGTGATATTTCTCCAGCAACTTGGTGTCTACTGTACATGGTACATGGCCCATGACCCATGAGAGAGTCTAACCATCTACCCTTGACATTCAATGACAATAGCATTGTCGAATCCACCACCATCACCACCACAGGAGGCATAGTTTCAGAGTAAGGGATCGCCTATTTAAAACGGAAATGAGGAGGAATTTCTTCTCTCAGAGAGTCATGAATGTTTGGAATTCTCTACCCCAGAGAGCTGTGAGTATGGGTCATTGAATATATTGAAGGTGGAAATACAGATTTTTGAAGGATAAGGGAGTCAAGGATTATGGGGAGCGGGCAGGGAAGTGGAGTTGAGACCAAGATCAGATCAGCCATGACCTTATTGAATGGGGAGAAAGTTCGAGGGGTCAAATGGCCTACTCCTGCTATTTATGTTCTTAAGTCAGGAGCGTGATGGAATACTCTCCACTTGCCTGGATGAGTGCAGCTCCAACAACACTCAAGAAGCTCGACACCATCCAGGACAAAGCAGCCCGCTTGATTGGCACCCTATCCACCACCTTCAACATTCACTCCCTCCACCACCGGCACACCGTGGCTGCAGTGTGCACCATCTACAAGATGCATTGAGCA